>NW_020171466.1:0-4776 GCF_001481775.2 Trichoderma gamsii
CGAGTATTTCCACCCTATCGTGCGGATCCGCAAGAACAATCTCAACTTCACGCCGGCGTCGTTGCAGGGATATAGCGTTGAGAAGCTCGATGGTAGTACGGGGTGGAAGTGGGTGAAGAGGGGCGTGCACGCAGTGCCCGAGTATGTGATGAGCCCGGAGAAGAAGATGAGTGTCGCGTACGAGGAGGGTGAGACTGTGAAGTATCGAATTCAGGAGAGCTTATCGAGGTTGCTGTGTCCCACGAGCATTCTGGTGGATATAGATAATGACAATAGGATAAACGGGATCGACGGATCGTCAGCTGAGTAATTATGAGAATAGGGTATATTGGTATATATGGTGAATATAAAAAGTGGGTTTGACAAGGTTGTTCGGAAGTTAAATACGAGGATAAATGTGTATAATGCTATTATTATGTTATTTCAAACTTCAAATCAACGGCCATTCTTTGGTCTAGATCCTGTCCTAGCTTCCGCGATGATATCAAGTTGATATCACAAAATATATCCGCCATTAGGATTAGAATGTTTTCAAGAGTACTACTGCACCAAGCGTCGAAGGGAGAGTACAGCACGACATCGATGTCAACTATAGCCCCCGACATGCTGCACAGCTTCCTCACCATCCGTATTGGTTTGATGGTCGGCGTTGGAGGCAGTGCACCGAGCCCAAAGAATGACATACGACTCGGCGATGTGGTGATATCCGTGTAAAAAGCTTCGCTGTCGGCTGCTGTGTTCAAAGCCTACGAGCACAGAGTAATCCAACTCTAGTACAGTTTTAAACGATTTAATGGAATTGAGAATGTACAGGGGTGCTAGAGTTGGATTTTGCTTGCCCCTGTAGAGTTGATAACTGATCTCTGACCCTTGTACAGTTGGGTTACATCTGACCAATTAAAACAAACTACAGGAGTTTCCCATAGAGTCCTAAAGCTATCCAATAACAATCACACAGGCTAATAAACTACACCGCAGTTTCAGTAAATCTTTATTATAGGCGCAGGCTGTAGCTATGCAGCCTAACTAGGCTAACTAACATAAGGGTTAGGTATAAATGCACTTCTTAGCTATTAAGCCCAACATATTAAGCTTAAATTCTAATAGCATTCTATATGATACCTGATAATCCATGTCTTTGCAGCTATAAATCAAATAGCTGGCTTTTATTAGCATATATCACTATTGTTTAAAGAGTTCGCTTAATGTACACTACCGCCGTGTTATAACCTCAAACCATGGCTTCAGAGGCATTACACTAGTTATACATTGCGATATAGTTGCAGCAGACGCTCAGGCCGTAGTCTCTCCGTACCGTTCCATAATAAGCTTCGTCCTCAATGAATCTTCAGCCAGGAACCAGCTCCTATCTCTATTCTGCAAAACCTCCACGAGCTTGTCGCAACCCTCCATCGCCTTCTTTAAGTCAGTTGCCTTAAACGATGCCTCAACAATTGGCTCAAGGCTGGCGTCCGTTTTGTTCTTCCGAATCAGCCACACTTCAATAAAAAGCTTCAACTGATTCCAGGTAGATTTAGACCGCTTCGCGAGTACCGGCCCGTAGACTACTGAGCTGGCGAGTTGGTTAGTACTCCAGTTGTCGGCTAACCAATTCGTAAATTCTTTAGGTGCTTTGTCAACGAGGAACTTGCTCGAGTCTTCCGCAAGGGAAAGGTCCGTTCCTACGAAACCCATGTCGGAAACTTCCGTATCGTAGCTGATGGAGAGCGTCTGCTTCCGGTAGCCAACTTCAACTTGCGCTTCGAAGGTAGTCGTTGAATCAAACCCCTCTTGCTTGGCCATCTTAAGCGCTGCATCAATATTGCCTCTAGTAGTACTAGAGCCTCCGTCGCTAATCTCATAGCGCTTCTTAAACGTTAACTCAAACTTATCTTCGCCTTCTGTTTTGCGGATGCGAAGGCTCCAGCCGTTGGTGTAGAGGCCTTGTTTCGTGTTGTCTACGAATTGGATGTTCATTTTCTTAGTGCTCGACGGCATGGAGAACGCCGATAAAACCGCATCTTTGAGTTTGTTATTTGCTTCAAGTACTTCAGAGGGTTTGAGAAGGACTTTGACCTCGTAGTTGGGGACTAAGTTGGACGCCATGATACTGGCCATTTGGGGCCAGCTGAGGTAGCAATAGAACTAACGATGAGACCAGGGGAAGTTATATAATTAACTCCCAATCTCTCAAAGTAGAGAAGTTAGGTTAATGGTCATTCATCGGCTATTTAATGATTTTTCAGATTGCCATTTCCCCGAACGCAACCGAGTGGAGGAGGGCGTTTGACCAAAAACCCCCGCTCAATCTTACTTTCATGGTCCTCATTTTAGTCTTCGAGCGGCAGGAATGCTGGGCGGAACTTTGAGCTAATAGTAGGTACATAAGAGAACTCACATCACAATTTGTGGCTTGTGTCTTTCTGATCCACTCGCAGCTGAGGTGTATATTACAGACGGGAATATTGAGATCGATCGGAGGTGTCCGGTTCATGCTATCACCATTGACCTCGGCAAAGAACTCTACGTGTTTTGGCTTAAGTTTAACGTTTCTGTGCCTTAGCTAGCTGTACCAAAGTGATCCAACTTAAATTTTCTGCCTATATAGCGGAGCTATGGGGAACGTATTGCGCACGTTCTCCAACAAATGGCGCCTTTTCATAGGCATCGGAGGTAGAGTGGACCTAGGCTAAATGCCACTTATGTTTACAGCGTAAATTTAATTGTCCTTTTCCGGAGAATTTAAATATATAGAAACTGATAGCTCGGAGGAATTGATCCGCTTGAAACAGATATCAGCTATTTCCCATCTCTCTAATGAACTATAACCATAGTGAAAAGGGTGGCCTTAACAATGAGCCATTTGTATTCCAGTGTCCTCTGGGGTTTTCTCTGCTTCTGCAGTGACTGCCGGACGGGCCAGATAACATAGCTTAAGGAGCTAGATTTGAGAGGCTGTTTCTCTTTCCCGTACGAAATATAGGGGCAGAGTATCTTGGAAAAGGACCAGAGAGTTAACTGTGAAATACGAAACGTACCACATTATAAAGACTAACGACTACATTATTCTAAAAGCCTTAGGCCACCTAAATATAATGCAAGAGAATAAATAAGAACAAAAAAACTTCATACAAGCTTTAGGAAATTTAAGGTCCTGAGCATGAGCTAGGATGGTGGCCCCGCCGTCGCTCTCGACACTTCAATTAAGTTAACTATCACTATATAGAGTTATTGCGGCTGAGACGCGAATGATATCTGAGTTATGATGCATACAGCACATTCTATCCAGACGCCTCTTCGCTATAAAGGGCTTTTTTTATTTAAAATGGCATCACCAGTTAAGGAGAGACAGCAGCGGCTGAGCAACCTATGGCGCATAGCTGCCGTCAAAATGAGGTCACTCACTTGATTAAACTACTATTTAACAGCAGTTTTCCAGCCTAAGACTTCAGACTGCGGCTGAATCTACTTATAGGGATATATATTGTACTACAAAGTAGCTACTGGACTTATAAATTACCAACTTCCCGCTATACCAGACTTCTCTTACTATTAACAAAAGGCACTGTCTGTATAATACAAAACCCTATCTATCAATATTAATTATAATTACATTATCTCCCTTTATAATAAGAAGAGATATCAAAATGTCTGAGGTTAAATATTTCCGAGCATCTGCTCGAGGGAGCCATGACGCTCGCGAGCCTCGGTGGGAAGACACAAAGCTAGTCGCCGCTGAAATGGCCAGAAAAAAACTCATCGAAGCAGTCGTTGACCGCCCTGGAACAGCTTTCATAGATTATGACGGTAGAAAAGAGACTGTGGCTGATCATGGGAAGTTCTATGAGTATAATGGCGAGGAGAATATAGTATACACCGACCCAGATTCCCACACTGATAGCAGAAGAGGCAAATAGACGGGTACTATTACAGCATCTATTACATCAGGCTTTAGTGTTTCAACAGAATAATTTATTTTACTTGAGGGGTGAAAAATATACTGTCTAACCTATTCGCATCATTATCTCACCCTGGAGCACATGCGTTGGCTGTATATAAACAGTGAGTGCTGATACCTATCTCCGGAGACAGATGCATTAAATCTATGTAAAATAGCTGTGCAGGTTTCGGTTCCTGGAGACAGATACATTAGCCGTGTATAAACTGGTGAGTATTAATATACTGTCTCCGGAGACAGACACCTAGGCTGTATGTAAAATGGTGAGTGCCGGCTTCTATTTCAGTGACCCTGATTGTTATTATATAGAGCAACTGCGTCTGTCTCCAGAGACAGAAACCAGCACGACTATTGTAAATGCAGCTACTGCATCTGTCTCCGGAGACAGAAATCACCACTGCCCATCTTACATGCAGCTAACACATCTGTCTCCGGAGCAGAAACTAGCACTGCTATTTTATATACAGCCAATACACCTGTCCCCAGAGATAGAGAAAATGTGTTACCTAACCTTCCCTAAGGAGTCGGCAACCGGATTCAAATGCGTCGACCTTGTCAATTCGCTTTATAAGTGTCTAACTACTGGCATACAACGCGTATGATAGTCGGCTTTTTAGAATTGAAATCAACATTGTGGTCCCCATTCTTTACGCAATTGACTCGGTAGGAATCGCCAGTCCTATCATGGAATAGTAGTCGTAGTTCTTGATACTGGTGAATTCCAATGTATACTCGTAGACCCAGCCATCGCACCTGTAGAGCTTGAATTGCGTGATTCCCGTTGCTTCTTGGAAATCTGGTGTTGTTTTCCTCCATAC
>NW_020171467.1:0-4334 GCF_001481775.2 Trichoderma gamsii
CTAATTATTTAGTTTAGTTTTAGTTATTATAGTAACTAAACTAATAACTAAATAATTAGTTACTAAAATATTAGTAACTAAAAAATTAGTTTTAGTTTTAGTTATTAGTAACTAATTTACAACCCTGATAGCAGCTAATAAACACCTAGTATACCTACTGCTTATATTATCTTTTTCTTTTATATAAATTTACTTATACTTTCATTTTTTCTTTTTTTATATCTCCTTATACTCTTATATCTTTTTATATACTTATTTAAAAAAACTATTTAATTAAAGAATATTTTAATAGTAATAATAAATAATAAAATAAAAGCCTAAGAATTTATAACTTTTTTTTAAACTTTAGGTAAGTATAAAATATTACTTTTAAAATATTAAGGAGTAATTTAAAAAGAAAATAGTAAAAGAGACTATCCCTTTTTTAAATTAAAAGAATTACTTAATATTAATTAAACTTTACTTAAACTTTATAAAAAATAGCTACTTTAAGGATATCTTAGGCTAACTTAGTTTAATTAAGAAACTTTAGGCCTTTAATATAATAAATTAATTAATTAAGTAAAAGTAAAAGAGCTATTTATATTATTATTTTTAATAAGTAACATATTACTAAGTATATAATATAATTATATAATTAATACCTATAACTTCCTTATCCTTAGCTACTAAAAGGAATAAGTATAAAATTAATTACTTTATTAAATATTAGTAATTATTACTTAAGGGATTTAATATATTATTATAATTAAAAATATAAATATAATAATTAATAATTTAATAGAATATAAGGGGGGCCAATAGGTCCACGGGATCCCGTGGATTTAATTTACACGGGATCCCGTGGACCTATTGGCCCCCTATTTATAGTATTATCTTATATAATATTAAATAAATAAATAAATTAGCTTATTATTAATAAAAAACGCTAATTAATAAATACCTAAATATATTATTTATATTTAATAAATAAGGTTTTAGTATTTTATTAAATTATTTATAAATATAAATCCTAGTATAGCTTTTTAATAGCTTTTTAAATCCTATTTTAAAGTTAATTAATTAATAAAGGCTATTAAATAAAGGAAAAGAATATATATATACCTATTAGCAGGGTTATAAATTCATTACTAATTTTATTACTAAAGATAAATTTATTAATAATAAAATTAATTTTATTCTTTTAAATTAGTAATAAAATTAATTTTCATTTCGTTAATCTTCATTAAAATAAAATTAGTTTTTTATATATAGTTTTTTTATAACTTGGAAAATTAAGCTTATATAATAAAATAAAATAAAAAAAAAGAAATATATATTATAAAAAGTATTATATAAATCCTATTTAGGCTTTTTTTATATATTATATAAGCCTTTTACTAGGTTATATAAGCTTTTATTTTTAATTAATTACTAAATTAAATTAAATTAGTTTTTAATATAGTAATAAAAAATAAAATTAATTACTAAATTAGTAATAAATTTAGTAATAAAACTAATTTTTATTTTTTTAAACTTATTTTTAATAATTAAAAACTATAATTAATCTTAGTAATAAAATGAAAAACGAAAAACAAAAAACTAATTTTATAACCCTGCCTATTAGCCAGGGTTGCCAAATTCATTCTTCGTTATTCGTTTTCTTCAAGGTACTAATGAAACGAAAATAAATTCGTTAACGAAAGAAGAAACGAATCGTTACTAAATTCGTTATTCGTTAATAAACTATCCCTAATTTAGCTAGCTAAATTAAATAAATTAAATATATTTCCCAAAATAGCTAAAATTTTATATTTATATTATTTTAATAGCTAGAAGCTAGCTATAATAGGTTAGCGTATTATTAAATAACGAATTTAGTAACGATTCGTTTCTTCTTTCGTTATTCGTTTTCTTCAGCATTTTACTAACGAATAACGAAAGCAATTCGTTTCGTTTTCTTCAACGCACTAACGAAACGAAAATAAATTCGTTAACGAAAGAAGAAATGAATTATTACTAATTGTTTTTTATTTTTTATTTTATTACTAAGATTAAAATTATAGTTTTTAATTACTAAAAATAAATCTAAAAAAATGAAAATTAGTTTTATTATTAAATTTATTACTAATTTAGTAATTAATTTTATTTTTTATTACTATATTAAAAATTAATTTAATTTAATTTAATAATTAAATAAAAATAAAAGCTTATATAGACTTAATAAAAGGCTTATATACTATATAATAAATAGGACTTATATAATACTTTTTATAATATATATTTCTTTTTTTTATTTTTTTTTATTATATAAGCTTAACTTTTTAAGTTATAAAAAAACTATATATAAAAAATAAATTTTATTTTAATAAAGATTAATGAAATAAAAATTAGTTTTATTACTAATTTAAAAGAATAAAATTAGTTTTATTACTAATAAATTTATCTTTAATAATAAAATTAGTAATGAATTTATAACCCTGCTTAATATCTCTATTAATTTAAAAGAAGCCTTATTATATTATTATAATAATACTTTTAATAGAGAATTTAAGAAGGTATATTATAACTATAATTTATTTATTTTATTAAACTTATGTATTTTATTTATTAATTAATTATAGTTATTTTTTAATTCTCTTAAATAGGAGGCTTTAGAAGAATTAAAAACTATATTTCTTATTTTTTTAAAGCCTTTTATTAAATTATAAGGCTAGCTTTATATAATAATTTTAATTACTTTATTATATATTTATATATTATATAATAAGCTTAAATTATTATATATAAAATATAATAATAAAGCTAAAAAATTAAAATTAGTAAGTTTTTTATAACTTATTTAATTATTTATTTAACTTATTTTATTAGTCATTTTATTATAAAATTTATATTAAATTTATTTAATTTAAAATAATATAATTATAAAAGTATTTCCCTAAGAGAATTACTGCTTTTAATTTAATTAATTATAAGGCTTTCTTTTTTAACTTACTTTTAAATCCTTAATTTAAGAATATTTATTTTAAAGAAAAAGGGTTATTATACTTTTTTATAAGTATTAATTTTACTATTTTAAATTTAATTAAAATAAATTATAAAAGGTTAGTTTTTTTTATATATTTATTTATTTTTATTAATTTATTATATTAATTTAAATAGGTTATTTAAAAAGGTTAATAGACCTATTATAATTAATAATAATTTTATTAATTCCTCCTTTAATAAATTAGCAGATAATTTTAATTATATTAGAGAAATTAAAGAACTGGATAATAATTTATATAATTATTCCTTAGATTTTAATAAAGACTTTTATTTAAGCACTAATACTATTATTAAAGATAAAATATCTTTATATTTAAAAAAAGGACTTATTAAAAAGGATATATATTATTTAATTTATTATCCCTTTATTTTATCATTTACTAATTAATAAAAAATTAATATTTACCTTTAAATTAATGGAAATTTAATAATTATAAATTTCCTATTTTATTTATTTTAATAAGGCATTATTTAGCTATTCTTATTACTTTTACTTTTATAGAAAGTTAATTTTCTATTAGTAATAATATTATTATAAAAACTAAAAATAAGTTAAATCCTAATTTAATTTTTAAAAATAATATTATTAAAAAGCTAGTTAAAGGATTTTAAAGAGCTAGAAAATAAATACTTAAAGGAAAATAACTTAAAATAAACTATATATAAATTATATAGCTTTTTTTTAATAAAATATAAGTTATTTTTTATTATTTACTTAATAACTATTTTTTAGTTATTTTATTTATAAAAATATATCTTATCTTAAGTTAAAAGCTTTAAAACCTTTAAATAAGAGAAATAGTCAGGGTTGCCAATTAGTAACAATTCGTTTCTTCAATAGGTTAAAGAAAACAAAATAAATTAGATTCGTTATTTATTAACAAATCTTTATTTCTTTAATAGGTTAAAGAAAATAAAATAAATTAAATTTATTATTTATTAATGAATTACTAAAGAAAATGAATAATAAATTTAGTAATAAATTATTATTAAATTTATTAGTTATAAATAACTAAAAAAGTTTAATTAATTTATTAATTTATTAAATAAGCTAGCTAAAATAGGCTAGTAAAATATATACTAATACTATTATAGTATATTTAATAAATAAGGTTATTATATAATTTTAGCTAGCTTATTAAAAAAGATATTTAATTTATTTTTAGCTTTTATAATAATATTATTACTAATAGAAAATTAACTTTCTATAGAAGTAAAAGTAATAGGAATAGTTAAATAATGCCTTACTAAAATAAATAAAATTAAAAATTAATAATTATTAAATTTTTACTAATTTAAAGGTAAAT
>NW_020171468.1:0-4266 GCF_001481775.2 Trichoderma gamsii
TATTATTAATTATTAATTGTAATTATTTCTTAGGTAAAATTAGTAAAGGTAATAGCTTATTAATTAATTTTATAAATTTTATCCTTAACTTTAGGTTTTAGGCTATAGTAATATATTTCTTTTTTTAAGTCCTTAATTTAATTTACTTTAGTAAGTAATTAAATAAATATTAAAGTATATTTATAATATAGTCTTTTTTACTTAAGGTTCTTAAGTTTTTTTTTTATTTCTTAAGCTTTATTAATAACTTTAAATAATTTTTTAAGTTATATTTTAAAGCTCTTATAACTTTTAAATATATTTTTAATTAATTATATTTATTAATTAAGGGTATTATTCTTTTTATCTTTAAGGATTAACTTAAATTAATTATTTACTACTCTTTTTATTTATATTCTTATATATTAAATTTATTTTTCTTAATTATATTTAAGAAAAGTTTTTTTAAAGTAATATTTAAAATATATTTATAAGTTATTAAGGAATTTTTAAAATTTACTAATATCCTTATTAAACTTAATTAATTAATTTACTTTTAAGGTTTTTTTTAAATTTAGTTTTTTATTATTTACTAGCGCAGGTATTATTAATACTATAATAAAAGCTATAGTAAGTACTATAGCTAAGGCTATAGTAAATATAACTGCTAGTAAATTATTTAATTATTACTATAGGTTATTAATAGTTTAATTTTATTAATTAATAGTAGCTTAGTGTGCTTTTTATTATTACTATAGGTTACTTAGCTTTTTATTTTAAGTAGTAAAAGTACACTAAAGCTAGTATATTAGTTTTTCTATAGCTATAAGTTATATAGTAGCTTTTATATTATTAATTAATAATTAAAGTTCTTTTTAATTTAAATCTTATATTTTATAATTTATTTACTTAACTAAGTCTTAGAAGTTTTTAGTGTTTATTTTAATATTACCTATAGGTTTAATAACTATTTAAATAAGAGTTATTAATATATAATAACTTAATTATTAATATTTTAAATAGTTAATAGCTTATAGAATTCTTAAGGGATAAACTTAGTCTATAGTTTATATTAATAAATAAGTTAAAAGATTTATAGGTAATAGTAAAAGGTAATAATAAATATTATTAAATAGTAAGTAATATAAAGTATATTATAATTTTAATTTTATATTAATAATTAATTATTTAAGTTATTTAATAAGTATAAAGAAGTAAACTTATATATTTAATTAGCTAAATGTCCTTAGTATACTTAATAATTAAGTTTATTAAGTTATACTTAATATACTTAATAATAAATTCCATTAAGTAATATTTAATTAATAGAATAGATATATATTCTTTTATTCTGGCTTACCCAGTAGGCCCCTGGTCGCGACCATAAGTATTAGGTTATGACACCAGGTGATAGTTGTTTAAAGATCTGTTATAATATGAAATGTATTTTTTTTTAATGTACTGACTCAAGCTTTTTAATATACTCCTTGATAGTATTGCGATTCGTAAGAAGTGCTGTAACATATTCCTCCAAAGTAGTGCGGGTCTTTGAGCTTTCCATGAGGTCAAATTCGGTTATAATGAACGCTCCTCTTGTGTGGAGGAGTGATGTTGCATTAACTAGGTACTCGATATAGCGGCCCGTACCTTTCTCCTTGCGCGCAGTGTAAACCAACGACTCGAGATCTTCCAGGCTGCCTCGGTTGACCAGGTTAACTTCCTCTCCGGTCACCTTCGTCCAAGTGGCTGCGAACTCTTCAAGAGTAGAAGCTCCGGATTGCATTTGATATGTGCCGCCCTTGCCCGCCTGTATGTCCTTGCTCTGCAGGACATCAATCGTCCATTCGGCCACGTCATTGAGCTCAGACCAATGGATCTTCCGCTTGTTTCCCTGCCCCCAATATTCAATTGTGGGATTTGCACCAGTTGTGTCCCAGCCACCTGGTCCAAACGGACCGTATAGAAGGTCGGCGAATATTCCGACATTCATGAAGACCGGCTTTATAGAGCTGGTCATTGCTACCTGTTGTTTAAATGCAATGTGAGTGTTGTAGTGTTTATACTCGCCAAAAGATATTTTATCCAAAGGGTGGCCCCAGGACGAAGCGAGGAAGATAGTGACGCCTGCGCGTTCGGCGGCACGGAAGAGAAGGAGGTGACCCTCCAAGTCCAGTATAGCGGTGGGTGAATAGGCGCAGATAACAGCATCAACACCTTCGACCGCTGTTTCGAGTGCAGGAATGTCGTAATAGGTCTGAGAGGTGATGAATGATTCAATAATCCCAGTCTTCTTCTCGTCGAGCTTTGTGCGATCACGACCCAAACCTCGGACCTGTAAACCCCTCGAGGTTGCAACCTTTGCCAGGCGAGTGCCCAAGTTGCCAGTGATTCCTGCGATGAGAACAAGTATTGTTGTATTGTTTGAAAGCCTATTTTACTTTCTTAAGAGGTAATTATAAATAAACTATCGATCTAATACTTGAGAGATCAGATGAATTGATAGTAGATGATAGCAGTACTTAAGATGACGGGCAAGAAGGCTTATTTATAGAGTGAAAACAGTGTTATAAAATCCCCTACCTTGCAATATTGTTGTAGATTTTCGAAGTGACAGAGTGATAAATCATGATCATAAATCCGTAACAGTTATTTGTAAGCCACAGAAGGACCATAAGTTCTTAGTGTTACTACAGCAAGTCCTAGCACTTATAAACTCTATTGATTTTAAGTGAAGTATAAAAATACACTATAGTAAAGAGTAAGTAAATACTGTCACGACCTAACTCTTATGGTCGCACTAATAGGCCTACCGGGTAGGTCTCGCCAGATTAACAACAGACTAGCGCACCAATAAAGAGCAACTTATCGCTCTCATTAAATAAGTCCAGTGAGTTAACTTATTAAACTCATTAAATAAGTCTAATAAGTCCATTAACTTAACTAAATATATAAGTCCACTTCTCTACGCTTATTTAAATAACTTAAATAGCTAATTATTAATACAGAATTAAAATTACAATACACTCTGCACTACTTACTATCTAATAATATTTATTACTACCTTTTACTATTACCTATAAATCTCCTAACCTATCCGCTAATATAAACCATAAACTAAGTTTATCCCTTAAGAATCCCATAAGCTATTAATTATCTAAGATATTAATAACCGGGTTATTACATATTAATAACTCTTATTTAAACAGTTACTAAACCTATAGGCAATATTACAACAATAGCTAACATTTAACTACCAGCGGACCTAATAAACTAAGATCCCCCTGCTAACCTATAATAAGCACTATTACCAGTGCTTACCTTAGAATAGCAGGCAATTAACGCTCTTTTCACACACATTAAGGCCCTAGAGAAACTAATAAATAAATAAAAAACCACTATTAAAGAATAAAAAAAATAATTAAACGCCTATTATATTAAGGAAAAGGGAGAAATTATTTAACCCAAACAGCCAGATAACTATAATAAAAACCCTAGTAATAAAGAGAAGTACTTTAATAAAGTAAAAACCTACTTTAAGTACTTTACTACTACCTTAGCAGATAATAAAGATAAAGTTCACTTTATAGCTAATTACCTTATAAAAGTAGCTAAAGAATAATTTAAGCCCTATATAAAGGACTAAAATATAAACCTTAATTAAAAGGACTTAAAGAAAGAAATTAAACACATCTTTAAAGAATATTAAAACTATAAGGATAAACTCATTAAGGCTTTTAGAATTATAAATAAATAATAAGAAGCTAAGAAATAACTTTAAGCTTTAATCTAAAAGGGACCTTTATTTAAATACACCGTAACCTTTAACTAACTTCTTTAAAAAATTAACTGGACTAAGGAATCTAAAAAGGAACGCTATTATATAAGCATTAAACTAAAAGTTAAAGATAAGCTCTTTAAACTTAACAGAGATAAAATAAGCTTTATTAAATTCACTAAAGAAGCTATTAAAATTAATAATTATTAATATAAGTAAAAGTAAGAACACAAGGCGGAAAAATCTAAAAACCTACCTAGGTTTTAACCATAAGCCAATTAAGGCAAGAAGTAATAAAAGTATATTATAAAAAATAATAATACTTAATTAAGAAAAATAAATATTAATAACATTAATAAAAGGAAGTTTAATAAAATCTATAATGCCTGTCCATTAATCCACTGGTTGTTCAACTGCAACAACACGCTGATTACTAGTAAACTGCCGATATGCGCGAATCATGTAAAGTTGAACAACGCGACCTAAAACAACCATCTTTATTGGCTAACTCT
>NW_020171469.1:0-4099 GCF_001481775.2 Trichoderma gamsii
AGCTACAGTAGAAGGCGTAATGGGTGTCGCGGTGTCGGTACATAAGATAAATAAGGATACCCACATTGAGTCTGAAAGTAGTTTAGCGCCCAAACCCCTTTGTACCTCCAAGTCGTTACCAGAGGACGCAACAGACGCTGTTGCCCAATGCCCATGTAGACGGTCTAAAGTCCTTTCGAATTCTACTATAAAATCCTATCACCGCCGTATCTTTCTTCCAGGGTGCCATAGTTAACGTAAGAGCTATAATTCAGCCCGAAGGGCGTTTATTCAGTCAGAAAGAAGAGCATAAAACCCCCTCTGATTGGTTCATTGGCTTTCCCTGCACTCAACTCGTGCTGGAATTGGTCGGCTAACGCCACCAAATGAAGTTCCCTTACACAACCCCTGAGCGTCGACAAGGCAACCAACCGGTAGCCAGCTCTCGGAGAGCTTGCACTTCTTGGTTTCTTCAATTCAATCACTTTTTGGTCGAATAAATCCCGTGCCCTCTTACAAAACCTATCCCTTTTCCACCAAATATATCGCAACCATGTAAAGTCCTCGCCAAGCCTCCTGCTCGACCGATATCTCACAGTCTAAGGGGTACGGGGTGGATATGAATGCGGCCAGATGGAGGACGAACCACCCCAAGCAGTCCGCAGCTGCCGTACCTGCAAGCGAGACCTGCCGGAAGTCGAATTTCGAAGCGTTAAGGACCCTAGGAAATTTATAGGACAGTGTACTAGCTGCAGGGCACGCCAAAAGGAACGGGTAGCCGAATCTCGAGCAGCCGTTGCCGGCCTGCGGAATATCGCTTTGAGGCTATCGCCACGCAAGGCCACGAAGAGGACCGATTCGCTGGCCGACCTGACGCCTCCAAGGCGGACCGCGCCAGCGTCTTCGTCTGTAAAGAGCATATCGCTTGCTGCCACCACGCCTGTTCTGTTCCGTGATCTGGTGCCCGCATTTCCAGAACTTCCTATACCTCGGCTGGGGCCATTCACCCCAACTGTGGTCGATGACCCCTCCTCCTTTGCTCCTGAGCCCGGCCTGCCAACAGTAGTTCTGGGCACGCCGATTCCTCGAAGCACTCAGTCTACGACTCCTGTTGTTGTGCTAGGTACACTTATACCGCAGGAATCGCTTCCCCCCACTCCTTCATTACCGCCACAGGCTCGTCGTCGTGGCCGCTATGCCCGTCAAAGTTCACAGCCTCAAGAGCGACAGTTTGATCAGATAGTCGATCCGCCTTTTACCGGGGACCTCAACCTGCCTGCCCTCAGTGAGGAAGATCAAGTCCTTGTGCGGCAGTTCTATACTGCCTTGAATGATGACAAGATGCAAAGCTGCCCCCGTTGCCAAGAGCGTTGGTTCGACATGAAGAGGAATAGCTTGAACATCTGCAGCCGCTGCATTAGTCGAGACAGGAAGAGAGCCTCGGACGAGCCCTGCTTCTTCAGTGCTGCCAATCACCTTGACTTTGGGGAAGTCCCCAGCAATCTACCTAATCTGACGATGGTAGAGGAGATGCTTATTGCCAGAGTACACGTACATGTGAAGGTCTTACAGGTACGTGGCGCCCAATATAAATACCGCGGTCATGTTGTCCACTTTCTTCGCAATGTTGGCAAACTGTTTGAAGAGCTCCCAGTCTTACCTGAAAACCTAGATATCATACTCCTACGGCCTCCTGTGGACGGCGACCCTCTCCTCCAGCCGCAGTTTGCTCGCGATTTCCGGGTGCGCCGCTCATGCCTGTTGATTTGGCTACAGTACTTACAGCGCCACCACCAGGGCTATCGTGAAATTGTTGTGCGCGAGGATTTCTTGCAAAGACTTCCTGTTGACGGCAGCATTATTGATTCCATTGCTAGCCAAGTGGCTGACATACCTGACAGCGAGGCCCCTCAAGGCCCTGTTGAGGAAACCGCAGACGACGGAGGAGATCCAAGCGATGCCGACGCATCGGCAATCCCGAATTTGCAGGTTGCCGACACCGAGCTAAATGCCCTGCAATCCCGAATTTTCAACGGCACGCCTGATTATGAGAGTATGACTGTTCTTGAGGATATGCCGCGTAGCGCGCAGGCTCAGCACCAGATGTCATTGCCTTCCATTCGCAGGACCCCTATCAACGAATTCAACCATTCCCAGCCGCTGCTATCGCTCGCGTTCCCCACCCTGTATCCTGAGGGCAAGGCAGACTTTACGGAGCCTCGCCTGCGGACCATCACGTACCAGGACTATCTTGCCCATGCGATGAGATGGTAAGATGGACGTTTTGCCCGCCATAAGACGTGGCCTTTCGTCGCCCTCAACACGCTGTTGCGTGCGCACGTCCGGAAGCGAAGCAACTACTTCGTCAAGCAGCACGAAGGCCGATGTCAGGCCCTTACACGCGCTGACCTAGAGGAGGCCATGGCTAAGCCTGACGAGCCAGAGGCTCAAGCCCTGATCCAGTCAATCACACGCCAAGCCGCTGTAATCAGAGGCACCCGGCCGTATTGGTATAAGCAAAGAAAGGATTGGAAGCGTATGCCTATAACCTGGGCAGGCCTGGCCTTTTCGTTACTGCAAGTGCAGCTGATTACCACTGGGAGTCCCTGTACCGTCATATACCTCGATTCCAGGAGTGGCAAGCGGCTCCTGAGGCGGCCCGGCTAGCCCTGTCACGGCAACTGCTGCGAGACAACGCCCATATTGCTGCTTACCACTTCCATACGCGTTATACGCTATTTAGAACCATTGTTGTGAAGCAGAAGTTTAACCTAATAGACTTTTGGGGTCGCTACGAGTGGCAGGGCCGGGGGTCCAGTCACCACCACGGCCTCTATTGGTTAAATTGCCATCCAGATCTTGATCCTGACAACGATCAGTCCCGCGAGCAATTTGCCCGCATCTGGGGATATCACGTGTCTGCTGTTAACCCAGAGCCTCAGCGAGTGCAGGCCCCTGGAGAAGGAAATCCGCTGACCATGAATCTTCTGCAACAGCCCCTCACGGTTCAGCTACTATCAATGGTAGTCAACCGTGTACAACGTCACCGCTGTAACAACTACTGTATGCAACTCAATAGGCGTACCAAGCAGGTGGAGTGTCGCTTTGGCTTTCCTCACGGTCAGCGCCTACTAGCCTCCCTTGACAAGCTTCCTCATTCAAAGCACTGGTGCTTCAGGGGCGAGCGGAACGATAGCCAAATCAACCACTACAACCGCTTGCTGACCGTTGCATGGCTGGCCAATACAGACATCTCGCCATGCACGAGCCTACAACAAGTAGTCGATTACGTGGCCAAATACTGTTCCAAGTCGGAAAAGAAGAGCGAGACTTTTGCCCAAATTGGGAAGGCCCTGATGCCACGGGTCAAGGACCAGAACCCCTTGATATCCTTCACGTCAAAGCTCCTGAATCAGCTAGTTGCTGAGCGGGACTACTCGAAGCAGGAGGTGGGCCACTTGCTCCTCGGGTTGCCGTTACAGGAGGGCTCACGAACCTGTCTATATGTCGACTGCCGTAACCCTGCTAGGCATTCCCGCTCCCTACAAATTGACGGTGGGGAGGTTGACGAGGCCCCCAACGTCTATGAAAAATACAAGCAGCGCCCAGAATCCCTAGAAGACCTGGTTTACGTTTCCTTCCACCCACGCGCCACACCAGCCAATGCCCCCTGTTCACGCAGTGGTTGACGGATTGAGCCATACGACTGATGTATGAGCCACGACGCATTGTACTGTATTGGCAACATTCCCCGCAATGTAATTTTTCATGGAGATATTGAGGCGCCAGGCTATAGTCTCTTACCTCTATGGGATCATGCGTGCCAAACCTTGACATCGGGGATGATTCGATGAAGGTGGCGTTTGGGAAATGCACGTTATATCGGCAACCAACAAAAGCAGAAGAGCTTTTGTCAACAACAGTGGTGATGAAAACAAGATGTCAAAATTTGGTTGGAAAGTGGACGCTAGATTTTGCACTAAAGTTTACTGGTTGACGTACTGACGATGAGCTGAAGTGGAGATCCAACAATCATTTTTTTTCCTGACAAAAACCAGTCATTCGTCTCTCGTGAAACACCATAACCCCAGCAGTAGACGCAAAGCGGGTTGTCGCTAAT
>NW_020171470.1:0-3951 GCF_001481775.2 Trichoderma gamsii
TAATAATAATAATAATAATAATAATAATAATAATAATAATAATAATAATAATAATAATAATAATAATAATAATAATAATAATAATAATAATAATAATAATAATAATAATAATAATAATAATAATAATTTAAAGGTTAATTAGCTTATAAATTAAAATGAGACTAATAGGTTAAATTTTAAATAAAAATAATTATAATATAATTATAATATATAATTATAATTCTTATTTCTAAATAATAAAAATAATAATTATATTTCTAATTTATTATTATTATTTAAAATAAAAGAAATAAATAAATAAAAATAAAAAACATACTTCTTTTTCTAATTTACTTAGATTACTTATTATAAGTAATTAAAGGGTGTTTTATTTAATAATAGTAAGGTAAATTAAATAATTTAAATCCTTTTAACTAATATTTAGCTTTAAAATTATAACTATAAAAAACATTAATGAAATAATTAATAAAATAATTAATAAAATAATTAATAAAAAGAAATAAACTTATATTATACATTTAATATCCATTTAACATTCTTTTCCTTCTTTAAAAAGTAATAATACTCTATTAAATAGGTTATAATAAAAAATATAAACTTTTAAATCTTTATCTTCTTTTAATTTAAAATTAGAATTATGAAAATTAAAAAAACTAATAATACTAGCTTCTTTATCTTTAATAAAATAAATTTAAATTATTAAAGGCAGAAATAAGGTTAATAACCCTAGGTAGCGTTAAATTAAATTTAGTAACTTTATAAGCTTCTTTTTCTTTATATTTATAATTAAAATCTATATTAAGAGATTTAAATAAAAATAGTTATTTTAATAAAAGAGATTTTTAATAAAAATAAAAAAATAAAAGATATAAAAAGCTATATATATATAATTAATTTTTATTTATATGTCTAAGCAATTATTTAATTTCTAAGCAGTAATTTAATTTCTAAGTAATTATTTAATTTCTAAGAGTTATTTAATTTATAAGCTTTATTATTTAATTTATAAGCTATAATTTAATTTATATACTATTATTTAATTTAAAAGCATTATTTAAATCAGGGTTATAAACTTATTACTAAATTTATTGCTAAAAATAAATTTATTAGTAATAAAACTAGTTTTCGTTTTTAAGGATTAGTAACAAAATAAATTTTATTTTATTTATTTTCATTTAAATAAAATTCATTTCTAATTACTAAAATTTTTATAATTATAAAAAAACATTATATATAATTAAATAATATAATATATATAAAATTTTAATAAATAATAATTATATAACTATTATATAAGCTATTTTAATTATTATTTTTAGATTTTATTATTATTATTATATTATCTTTTCATTTTCTTAGTTACTAAAAGTTTTTAAATTAATTTTTTATATATTAAGAAAAAACTAATTTAGTAACTAATTTAGTTACTAATATAGTTACTAAACTAATTTTAGTTTCTAATAATTAGTTTTTAGTAACTAAAAACTACTATTAATCTTAGTAACGAAACTAAAACTAAAAACTAAAACTAATTTTATAACCCTAATTTAAATTCTATGCGTTATTTAAATTCTATATATTCTTTAATTTACAAGCTATTATTTAATTTATAACCTCTTATTTAAGTTATAAGCATTATTTTATTTCTAATTAATTATTTTACTTAAAAACTATTATTTAATTTTAAGTATTGCTATTCGGGCAGTACTTTTTTACTATTCGGGCAGTACTTTTTTGCTATTCGGGCGGTATCTAGCCTAATTAGGAAGGTGGGCCTATTAGCTTTAAAACTAAGCCAGTTTTTAATTACTATTTAAAAGTATTATATAATTTTTTAAAAATAAAGTAAAATAATATTTAAAAAATATATATAATTAAGTTTATTTTTCTTTTAAAAATTCTAATTTTACTTTAATAATAAAAGAGAAAATCTTAATTAAACTTAAAATAGAATTTTCCTTATATATATTAATATATAAGTATATATATTAAAAAATGTTAAAGATTATATAATAAAACTTATAAAATATTAAAAAGTTACCTAATTTTCTATTATAATTATTATAAAAGTTAAAGTTTAGTAGGGCACCACAGTGTGGCTAAACTGTGTGTATAAGATACTCCTATATTACTAAGAAGGTATTTATAAATCTAGTTAATTCCTATAGAACTTAATAAAAATATGCCTTTCTTACTATCCATTACCTTATTAAATAGTAGCAATTATATATTCTTTATATACCTATAATTTCTTTTACTTATTTAAGTTTACTAACTTTATTTACTAAAATTTAAATTAATTTATTCCTTTATTTACTTTTTTTTATTTAACTTCTTAATTTCCCTAATACTATTACAGCAGCTACTATAAATTATAAGCTAAATAGCGTTATTCCAGTAAATAAAGCATTTATTAACTAAGATTTTTATAATAGTAAATAAAGCGGTACTTAATAAAATTCTTATTTAGTAATTAAATAGCCTATATATTTAATACCCACTGGAATAAGTAAATAAATAAAGTAAACGCAAAATATTTAAAAACTTTAAGTATTAGAGATAATAATAAGTACTTAAACTAATAGATTTAATAATTAATACCTTAATAAAATATATAAAATACCTATAATTATTACCCTAATATAAGCAATTAACTAATTTAGTTATATTACTAACTTTATTAATATTAATAAATAAGTTAATAAATAAAGGGACTATAGTAACGCTAGTGCATATAGGACTTACTTAAATAAAGGAAAGCGCACTATAAGAGTTACTTAAATAAAGTCTATTTTTATTACAGTAAACGCTAATCCAGTGAATAAACCTATATACACTTAGTTAACTGGAAGGAGCTATATTACTACCTTACTAAATAAGTAAGAAATTACCTTTAATAAGAATAATAAAATAACACTACTTTAATAACCTTATAAAAGCTCCTCCGCCCTTTTTACCTTAATAAAGAACTTATTCTCCGCAGTATTTATTTATTAAAATACAGTTAACTTTCCTTAATTGCTATAGACAGCACATTACCTCTATAGGCACATAAGCTATATTAATAAATTCCCTTAACCCCCTCCCTTATCTTAACCTTCCCTTAACCTAATGCATTATAGTTTTTACATTAGCTAAAATAATAACTAAGTTACTATTAAACTTATTTAATTACTTATCTATAGACTTATTTAAATAAAGACTTAAAGAAATAGCAAATACTAAGCGGGACTAAGGAAACTTTAATCCATTAAATAATAAAATACCGCTAAGCCCACTAGCTATATTACCCTTAGTATAGTTAATAGATTAATAATTCTAATAATTATTTAATAGTTTAATAAGTAATAACGCTAAACACTTTAATAGTATTAAAGATAATTAAAAGCTATTATTTATTAATTATTTTAACTTATCCGTAGAGGATAAAGCTATAAATAATAAATTAATTATATAGAATAATATAGATTAATT
Source organism: Trichoderma gamsii (assembly GCF_001481775.2). NCBI lineage: Eukaryota > Fungi > Ascomycota > Sordariomycetes > Hypocreales > Hypocreaceae > Trichoderma > Trichoderma gamsii. The sequence goes on from NW_020171470.1 coordinate 3,475, forward strand.
TATAAATAGTATCTATAAAAATATAACTACCCTTAAACGCAGAGAGTATATATATATTAATTTACTATAGTTACTAAGAGAAATAATATAACACTAATAAGGATTACTATTATAAATATAAGAAAAGACTATTATTTATTTATCTATTAATAACTAAATTAAAGCTTTATAAGTATAATTTAAACTGGATTAGGTAAAAGCTACTAGCTAAATAATAATATTTATTTATATAGATAAGAATTATAAATAGGGTAAAAATATTAAAGATTAGGCACTAAAGTTCCTTTAAGTAATATATGCAGTAAAATTTATTATAAATATATAATAAATAACCTAACTTTACCTATATACAGGGTTGTAAATTAGTTACTAATAACTAAAACTAAAACTAATTTTTTAGTTACTAATATTTTAGTAACTAATTATTTAGTTATTAGTTTAGTTACTATAATAACTAAAACTAAACTAAATAATTAG
>NW_020171471.1:0-3860 GCF_001481775.2 Trichoderma gamsii
CATCGTACGATCGCGAGGATATGCCGATGCAAAGCCATTGGAGAACTTGGCGGCCAAAAGCGCTGCGGCAGCGGCAACGCAGGCACGAGCCCAAGCCTCAAAGGAGTTCCCAAAAAAGACTACTAGCTTTTAAAGAAAAATTAATATTATTTTTAAAAAAAAATAAAACTTAAGTAAAAAAAAGAATTATAAAGTTATAATACCTTATAAAACTATAAGTAAAAAACTAAAATTTATAAAATAAATCCTAATTCTTAGAGTTTATTTTTATTATTATTATTATAAAAGCTAATTAGTAATACTTTAAAACTGCTTTATTAATATATTAAATATAAAGTAATAATTATATTAATAAAAATACTATTTTAATAGTATTTATATAGGTAATATAGTAATTAATTAATATTATAATTAAATATTTTATATTATAAGTCTTATAAATAAATTAAAGCTAATTTAATACTTAAAGAAAATTTTATTTTACTTTTTTATTAAGAAATATAAATATAATATAAAAAAATTATAAATAAGTATTAACACTAATTATATTAAAAAGCAATATATAATATATAATATTTTTTATAAGTATAATTTAATAGTAATAAATTAAAATATATTTAAAAATACTTTAAAGAGTTTAAATAAATAAAGAGAATAGTAGTTATATAGCTATTATTATTAAATTATATTTAACTTTAAAATCCCTTACTATTTAATTAATTAATTAAAGTATAAATTAAACTTTATTTTCTATATATCTTTTATTTACTATATATAATTTTATTATAAATATTTTTTTATATAAAAAAATTAATATTATTTTAATATAAATAAGTTTAAATCTTTTTTATAGCTATATTAATATTTACTAGCTTTTTAAAATTTAAATATTATTTTACTTTAAGCTTATAAAGAACTAGGTAAATAAATATAAATTTAATAAATAATTATATATTAAAAATTATATATTTTAATAGTGCTATATACTTTAAATTATATTATTTAAAAACTCTTTTATATATATTAAAAATTGAGTATTGCTGTTCGGGCGGTGCTTTTTTACTATTCGGGCGGTAGTGGAAGTACCTTAGGTTTTTCCTTAAAATTACTACTTTTTTTAACTAAGAAAAAGCTTATTAAAAAAAGAATAAAAAATATATAAAAATATAGAATTAAGTAATTTAATAATAAAAATTACTAAAAAATCTTTTATTTTTATTTTATTAAATTTCTAAAGCTTATAATAGCTAAAAGAAATTATAGTAAATTTTAACTTAAATTTTTATAATAAATATAAAAGAAAATAAAGTAACTTTTTAATATTTTATAAAGTTTATTATATAATTTTTAATAATTTTTAATATATATAAGGAAAATTCTATTTTAAGTTTAATTAAGATTTTCTCTTTTATTATTAAAGTAAAATTAAAATTTCTTAAAGAAAAATAAACTTAATTGTATATATTTTTTAAATATTATTTTGCTTTATTTTTAAAAAATTATATAATGCTTTTAAATAGTAATTAAAAACTGGCTTAGTTTTAAAGCTAATAGGCCTACCTTCCTAATTAGGCTAAATACCGCCCGAATAGCAAAAAAGTACTGCCCAAATAGCAATACTCTAAAAATTAATAGCTAGTCTTATATATAGTAGTTTTTTAAATATGCTTTTTTAAAACACTTAAAGGCTATTAGCATTAATTATATATATATATAATAGTAACTTTATTACTTTTTTCCTTTATTAATTTACTTATTATAAATAACTTCTTATATAAATTATATTATTACTTTAAAGGGAGGTAGTTATTAAGAAATTAATTAATTATAATTATATAATATATTAATAGTAAATTTAGTTATTAATATATTAAAAAAAAGTATAATTTTTTATTTATTTTTATTATTATTTTTATTTACTAAGGCATTAATAAATATATATATATAAGCTATATAAGTATATATATCTTAGAAAATATTACTTACCCTTTTTTTATTTTATTATATATCCTTTATTAAAAATCTACTACTATTTCTTACTAATATATCTCTTATTTTATAATTATTATATTATATTAGCTAAATTCTTTAAAAATATATTATAAATTTTATAAATAACCTATTAGCTATTACTTATAAAAAGGCTAAGATTAACTATTTTAATATTATATTAAAGTACTATAAGTAAGCTTTAAAAGTAACGCTTATATTATTATTATTATTATTATTATTATTAGCACTAATAATTCCTAAGTTATTAAAAAAATATAAGAGATTAAAAGAGTAAGAAGCTACTTCTAAGAATTAAAAACTAAGGCAGATTAAATTAAGCTATATTAAAAGTAATTAAATAAAATATTTACTTAATTTATTACTAGCTTTTAAATATTAAATATTCTTTAACTTAATATTCTTTAAGATTAAAAATAATAATAATAATTTAATAAGCTTAATAAAAAATATAATAAAAAATATAGTAAAGAGCTTAATTAAAAATATAATTAAAAATATATTAAAAAGTATAATAAAGAATATAATAATTACTAATGCTATTTTACTAATATATTTTATTAAGCTATAAAGGTATATAAATCCTTTTAAAAAAGAAAATAAAATAAGAAAAAAACTTAAAGAGAAGTAAACTAAGAAAAAAAAATATAATAATAGGTTTAAGGAAATAGTAAAAAGTAATAAATATATAAGTAAGGGCAGTAAAAGTAATATAACTTAATAATACTTACTTAAATAATTTTTATACTAAGCTTAAAGTATAGTTATATACTTAAGGACTAATATATAATAAAACTTAATTACTTAGACTTAATTATAAGGTAAAGATAAGTAATTAAGGGAATTAAGGATTAAGTATTAATTACTTAAATAATATATTTATTAACCTAGCAGGGCTAGGAGTAGTAAATAGTTTTTAAATATAATTAATTAATATATTATATTTACTTATCTTTTAGTATAGTTATTAATTTAATAAAGTTAAAGGCAGTAGTGTAATTAGGGTTGTAAAATTTGTTTTTTGTTTTTTGTTTTTAGTTTTGTTACTAAAAACTATTATAGTTTTTTATTACTAATAATGAATTTTAATTTGTTTTTTAGTAATGAAAACTAATTAAAATTAGTTTTGTTACTAAAATTAGTAATTAAAAAAAACTAATAATAATAAAATTTATTTTTTATATATAATAAATTAGTATTGAAATGAAATTTGTTTTTAATATATAAAAAAAGTATTAGTTTTTTTATTTAATTTCTAAGTAGCTAATTTTGCTTATTTTAATTTTCAAGCAGTTAATTTCGCTTATTTTAATTTTTAAGTAGCTAATATATATACTATAAATTTATAAGCAGCTAATTTTAATTATATTAATTTTTAAGTATTTAATTTCGCTTATTTTAATTTCTAAGCATTTAATTTTATTTATTTTCTAAGCATTTAATTATTATTAATTACTAAAATAGCTAAAACTATATATATTATTATAATTTCTTTAGTTTTCTTTTAGTTTTTTTTAATTTATTATAGCTTTTTTATTGAGTATTGCTGCGCGGGCTGTATGGTTTTGCTCGGGGGGCTGTAATTAACCCATTTAGGTATAGCTTAGTTTAGGTCTTTACCAGGCCTTTATTTTTATTATTAAATAAAATTAATAATAAAGTATATATAAGTAAAATAAATTAAGTTATAAGGCTTTATAAGTTAAATATTAATAATATTAAATTAATAATAAAATTTTATTAATATTAAGCTAATAAAACTTATTTTAAATTAAAAGCTAAATATAATAGTATTTATTAAGAATAATATATAAAGTTTTAGTATTTTAATAATCTTAAAGCTTAATATA
>NW_020171472.1:0-3777 GCF_001481775.2 Trichoderma gamsii
ATCTACTATATCTACTATATCTACTATATCTACTATATCTACTATATCTACTATATCTACTATATCTACTATATCTACTATATCTACTATATCTACTATATCTACTATATCTACTATATCTACTATACCTAATATACCTACTCTACCTACGCCAGTGGAAATACATCGTCGTTTACTGACTTGGCTTCCTTTGTGAATGCGTGTATTGTTCTTTCTATCCTGACTGTAACTGAACATTTTCCCAAAGCAATACTGCTGCTAAGAAGTGCTAATGCGAGATATTGGTACATATTTCTCTTTATTGTCCCTGGCATCCATTGATGTTTTCGTCTGCAACTCCGGCGAGTATAGAAGCGTATCAAACACTCTTGAAGGAGGGGCTACGTATGACCGCATCGTGTCGGAAAGCATAGTCGAGTCATTGGCCCGTCAATCGTATATGGCGGCAAAGTCATCTCCCCCAATTTTACGCTGCTCTTTAGCGACATCGCTGTGATGTGTACTTTATCTTCAAATTTTCGAAGCGTTTTGTCGTATGCTGGCTGGTCTACCTGAATGGCTTCCCTGGCTGGCCGAGACTCTTCATGGCGATGCATCCGCACAACTTTAGTCTTTGTTTATCACCCACGTGCCGGGAGGCCAAGGTCATGACTCGAGGTGTACAGCCGTAGACACAAAAAGAAGTGAGATATATGCCTTTCGTTCCACATCTGGTGTCCGTATCTCTCATCGATATCTTGATACCAAGGCAGTCGGACAAGTCTGCACGCTGGAAGCCATGAATAGCGCTGAAGAAAGCTGCAAATCGCTTGGCCTGTCGCTGGCTGCGGCGGATTCAATCTTGGAGGCAACGTTGTCGCATAAGCTCATCACGCGCTTTCGCGTATTTACGACGTTGCCGATTCCACGTTCTTGCAGAGTTTTCTTACATCGCAGTGTAATAGGACGCGCCTCACTCTAAGTTGGCGAGTCTGGTTAAACGAATACCAGGAGAGTCTTGAATTTTCTATTCAAACTAATACGCAGGATATCGATCGCCGTCCAGCTCTTAGTAGCGCTAACAGCCTCTAGGATCTGGATCCTGAGAGAAGAATCTGCACATTCCTTAATTGGTGCAGCAGCGGGTTTCTGTCAGCAGGCCAGAGCGATTTTGGATACTTATTTGCCATGCCTGCATACGTGGTGTCCCCAGGCATGTGTGCTTGACCGAGCAACGAGTCTTGAGCAGCTGGGGAGCCCGGATTAGTAGAGCTCTCCCTCCTCGACATCTGGGATGTCGTTCCCATGCTTGAGTCGGTAGATTTCTGGCTGGGCGATGTGTTGAAGTAATTGAGTGCCGCAAGCCATACAGAATCGCGAATGCAACTTGGTAATGTCAGAAACGCTCTGAACGTGTAGTGTGTGCTTTGGTGGAGGGGAAGGGTAAACAAAAATCGGGTTTGGTGGCATGGCGACGCGGGTTCGTTGGCGCATGCCGAGCCGTAGCAACATGCTTTTCGGCGTTTGGATACATCGCGTCACGAATGTTGAGAGCCTTGGGGTTTGAAGGGAAAGAAGCTCGCCTTCGCCCGAACCGATGGGCCGCGCCGCACCTAATTTCCATCCGAGCCCAGTGTCTTTGGCTTTCGAGATTGTTCTCCTTGTTTCTTTGCTTTTACTCTCGTGATCTCTATGCAACCCCTTACGTCCTGATCTTCGCCACGAATCTTGACGTATTGCCTCTTATAATTTCGCCGCTGATTTTGTCCTTTTTTGTATGCCACAACTCTCATTTTCTTTCTCATTTCTTTCTCTCGTCAACGCCATTCTAGTCTTCCTCCTCGCTATTGGCGCCATCTCCTTCTTCACTATTATTCTGATCTTCTTGTTCGCTTCCAGTCACTTTCTCTTCTTCTGATGGGACGTCAGACTCCAGGTCAGATGTGGTCAAAAGCTCGCTGCTCAAAGGGCCTCTTTTATTCATCACTGCCTCATCAACGTGAGCTTTGTCGTCTTATTCACTCTCAGTCCGGTCTTCTTGCTCACTGGCAGTGTCGTCATTATAACCATCACTACCTTCCTTGGGAATCGACGCAGTTTTCACTAAAATTGTGAAATATTGGGAAAGTTGCTTCTGATCTCTCCCATCCAAGAAGTCGTTTTCCAGCTTTTCTAACAATTTCTCCCAATATTCAACTGTTTTGGCCTTTGATTTTATAGTTAAGATTGGGCTTTTTACCATATCTGTTTCCTGACTTGCCACATGGTTGTTGTCATAGTTTCGAGGTGGATTCTGATCAAGGTTTGCTTTGCCACAAATGAGATGGCATGGCCGAGCTGAATGGTATCGGCTGTATAATAGTCCATGGCAGCACCGCCAGCTTCAGATAGGATTTCCCATGCATATCTGATGAAGGAATGGCCCCAATAAGTCTTCGGCATCTCAAATATAACAATGTCCCGAAGACAACCTGAGAGACTGGCTGGGAGATCCACCTCTGCGGAAAGTTGCTTCGCCCATTTCATGAGCATGCTTCGTTCTTGATGATCGTGAAAAGAGTTTTTCACTTTGATGTTATCCCACACAACTTTAATTTTTTGCGCAAGCCTATGTAGCCGGCCATGCGACTGGGATATTTTTGTGACATTGGATGAAAGTTGACACCCTGCCCCTTTTGAGCAGCAGTGATGTATATTCTGTTGGGGTTATTGAAACAAGGCAACTGTGATGTTCCGCTTGCTGAAGTGCCTTCAGGATGTATGGTGTTTACTGTGACTCCGCTAGAATGAGTGTGGCATAAAGTTTCCTGCTCAGGAGATGATTAGCGACCAGACAGTAGGTAAACGGTTCCATACCACCCTGAATGACCTACTGTTGGATCCATGGCGTATCGCAATATATCGTTATTGAACGACTTAGGAAGCTGGTAAACTTGTTGAAGATTCATTCTGTTGTGTTTGCGCGTGTGTGACTATGAAGAGGAGGAAGCTGCTCAAGCAAACGGATGGGCTTGATACATAAAGGTGGAACCACGTGACCACCCAATAGTCACGATTGGCCCCCCATTCAAGAAAATATCGAATACAGAGCTTCAGCATCCTGGTGGTTACGAGGCTTTATTGACAGAGTCAATGAATTTATTAGCCAACAGTTACTCAAGTGGGAGAAGCTTGATTGCGGTTGCGTTGAGCATGGATATAATCTAAATCTCCCTCCATCTATGTCATGCTCTCCAATTCCATAGATGGCGAACCAAATATCTAGAGAAGACTGGTTTCATCCTATTGCTAAGAACGGTAATAGATACAAAAGTAAGCGAAAAGGTAAGCCATGGTATGTGCGTATTGGATGTAAATTTTCTTGGCACTGTTTAACCTGTTTTTGTAGATCGGGTGAATGGCTATATGAACATCCTGTGAAGCGCTGAATATTAATAAATATAGAGAAAAGGGGGAAAGTAATTTAGCATCCTTATTTTATTATCTAGCATCCTAGCGGTAGCTTAATAACATAAAGATTTATTAGTCTATATATTAAAGTTATATTACTACTAACTATATTAAACAGTTATAGTTCTAGTAAAATTATTAGTATTACTAGTAGCAGTAGTAGAGATAGTAAAGATATATATAGTAAAGATAGTAAGGATAATAAATGTAGTAGAGATAGTAGATGTAATAGAAATAGTACCTAAGATATAGGTACCTACCTAGAGATAGTAGACGTAGTAGCATGAGATGTAATAGCAGCAATAGCAGTTGTAGCTCGCATTATAGCTAGAGTGCTAGACTAGATAA
>NW_020171473.1:0-3439 GCF_001481775.2 Trichoderma gamsii
ATTTAATAACTATTTAAATAAGAGTTATTAATATATAATAACTTAAGTTACTAATATCTTAAATAATTAATAGCTTATAAAATTCCTAAGGAATAAACCTAGTCTATAGTTTATATTAGTGGATTAGTTAGGAGATTTATAGGTAATAATAAGTAATAAATAATAATATTATTTAAAGAGTAAGCTATAGAGTGTATTATAATTTTAATTTTATATTAATAACTAGCTATTTAAGTTATTTAATAAGTGTAAAGAAATAAACTTATATATCCAGTTAGGTTTCCTAGATTATAATAGATAAATAGTAATTCTTATTAATTCTAAATATTAGATTATAATAAATTAAAGTTAATTTTTATTAACCTAATCCTAATTAGAGATTTGGCCCTAAGTTAATTTAAATCTGCTTACTTGGTAAGCCTATTGTTATAACTATAAGTATTGGGTTGTGACACTTTAGTTTACTTATTTTTTTTAGGCTAGGTTTCTTATTAGGTAAGCTTAAAATAGCTTTATTATTTAGTATTACCCTTAACATGTATTTATAATAGTCTATAGAGCTACGTTGTATTATAGTCCTTATACCTTAAATTAGTTAGGCTTTCCCTTTTATAGACACTGGCTTAATTTACTAATTTAAGGCTTTTAATAGTATTATCTTTAGCTTATTTATATATTTTACCTATATTCTTAAGGATATATTTCCTAAGCAAGCTGCATTATTACTTACTAGAGTTTAATATAATATATTTCTAGGATTTTTAAATAGCCTCTTAGGTCTAATTGTGGGAAAAGTAGTTAATATAGCAGGATAGTTATAGCTGCGTTAATATATTATCCTAAGTATATCTAATAATACTAGAGCTCGGCATTTTTATTAAAATTCCTAAGTTATCCATTAAGATTATATAAGCCTCTTTATCTTATATCTTAGTAAATAGGTAAGTACTAGTTCGCTTTTAGTCTGCGATATATACTATATCTCCCTATATTCCCTATTTTACAGTAACTCACCGCAATTAAGAATTAGCTTAGGTAGATTGTGTAGGCATATATGCCCACTTAAATAGTTCTCCTGGATTAATGAACTATATGTTTTAATGACGCTTTGCCTGCTTATAGCAATGTAGTGTATACTTGTAGTTTCGTTAATGTTGCATAGCTTATCCTAATGTTAGGATGTCTTCAGTTGCATTAAGTGTATAGGTTAAATCCCCGGTAAACCTAGGGCATTCGTGCTCTCGGCACTAGGCTCGCATAGATTCAGTTGCCGCGACTGTGTGTGGCCTTGTCGAAATATCAGCTGGCAGAATAAGAAGCCTTTCATGAAAGCTAAATATATATATATACTTTAGCACTATGGGGCATTGTCATTCTATTGCATTTAGCGAAAATGTACGGAATGCACAGACTTTGCGACAGGAATCCACTTTTTTCTCCCTAGAGAAGGGAAATGGAACATGCGGGAAGATAACTGTGACCCGCGTAGCTGTCTTAACTAGACGGCATGCATTGCCCTCACGACGAAACGATGACGAAAGGGCGCTTATGTCCTAGCAATGGAAGGGCGATCAGCCTGCGTCGCGTATGCGGAGATCCTCGTTTTGTAGAGTATTATAAATCACCATCCTCAATGTAATCCAAGTCTATCCTATGCAATTAAACCGTGAGTAGACCTAACTTCTCCCCATATTGATATGTTACGTTGTAGAGGTTTGGTAATCTCCTATGTTATTTTATTTGACCCTATCTACGCGAAGTCAGTGGATTCTTTGCATCAGTACCCTGCCCATATGGCTTTAGACATGGTGTCACGACCCAATACATATAGGTCGTGACAATGGGCCTACAGGGGAGGACAAACCGGATCAGCGTATCTCCGCCCATCAATCAAAAACAACTCGAGGAAATCGGTCATCAAGTAGATCGAGTACAACTCGACGGAATCTCCATCGAGTACGCCCAGCCAACTGGGTATATAAGTTCACTTCATTACACTCATTAGATAGCTTAGATAGCCAGTTGTTAACACAGCACTCATAAAATAACCAGATTGTAATACCAGAGATCCATCTCCTTCTATTATTAGCTGGTATTAAGATTGCCCGTCTACCGACCTGACCGCCCGCCAACATAAACCTAGAAGTCGAGGTCTGTCCCTTGAATTACAGCCTATACTAATCTATAGATTCCGGTTCGTCACGCATGGTAGTCCATTTAGAGCTTCCCGGCCTCAAGCGCGTTCAGCCACCATCGCAGTTCCCTATTCACCTTAACCGGATCATCCCGCCACAGCCAATGTCCAGCGTTGGGGAGTGTAACCACCCGGACAGACTGATCAAACCACTTGTAGAAGCCGTCAAGAATTTTATCAGACAAATACGGTTCATTCATTCCCCAGATGATAATACAGGGCATTGTATAATGCATCCCTGAGGTGTCGATATCTTGGCCGTAAGGAGGTCCAGGGTAGTTCTTACGGAAGAAGTAGAACATGCCACCTTCGGGAGATTCCTGGAGATATTTCTTGATTTTCGCACGATATTCTGGATCTTCAATTGTACGGACCACATGGTCCACATCCCAAGGGTCGCCAGGATTGTGATTGATGAACTTTACCGAGAACTTGGAAATTTCTTGCTGTTCCTTGTCATGGTGGATAAGATGCATCATAGTGCCCATGATTAAGGTGTTGAAGATTACGAGTCCCGCAACCCGGTCGGGATGATACCAGGCAAGCTTCTGGACGATGATACCACCGATATCACCGCCAGCGAAGACGGCTTTGTCGAAGTCCAGATGATCCAGAAGTGCTACCATATCGCTTGCCATTATATGGCCTTCGTAGGCATTCTCGTATAATGGGACGTCGCTGGGTGGGTATCCTCGTACAGTTGGGAGAATGACAGTATGGTCTTTAGAGAAGTCATCAATCTGCTTCGACCAGGTCATTTCGTTATCTGGATGGCCATGTACAAAAACCAATGCTGGGCCCTGCCCGTAAAGGTGATAATGAATTTTAACTCCATTATTTTCGAAAAAATGAGAATTTTCGTCAACGGGCATTGTTCTTAATAGTTACAGCTGCAGCTATTGAAATTGCTGTGAAACGCTGTTGAAGTTACGGCATGGAACAAGTGAATTGAGCAGAACCGAACATTTGTCTTATAATTATCGGGCTTACTTAGTAACAACTCTAAAATTCCCAAGCTCGACTAATATTGTCACACGGATGAAACGGACTTTGCCAACATGTTCGGCCTGCAAGAGCATGCTATAGGCCGATGAATAAGGTTTAATGATTTGTGGATAAAGTCTGAAGCTTGTGTGGCCCTGAACCAATAGTTAGCCGATAGTGACTCATTTGAATGCCTGTCAGATTTCAACAGCCGACGTATATCATTCTTCTTTTATCCCTTTTTTTTGTTTTTTTTTTTGT
>NW_020171474.1:0-3390 GCF_001481775.2 Trichoderma gamsii
TGTTGAGAAGCTGGCAACTCGTGTTCAAGTCCCTCTAATCCTTGGATGGGCTCTTAGTATTCACAAAGCCCAGGGTCAAACACTGGAGCGAGTGAAGGTGGATTTAGATCGCGTGTTTGAGATGGGTTAGACTTATGTTGCACTTTCGCGTAACAAGTCTTGACGGCCTGCAGGTCTTGAACCTCGACCCATACAAGGTATTTGTGCACCCAAAAGTGAAGGCATTTTACGCAGAATTGTCTCAGAAGTCAATGTTAATAGGACGATCTTGAGATATTAAGGTAAAAGGGGTGTTTGGGCCAGGTTTGTGAAAAGGGCCTTGGGAGCGCACATCGCATAAAGCTAGCAAGTTCATCCACCATAACAAATTGTACACCAAAGCATTGGGCGTTTATCCGCCTCTTGGTTTGCTAAATGCCGACCAACCCGAAGTCGCTGCCGACCCATTTGTCTCGCTTTTACTCGCCCTGTTCGGGGAGCGAAGGGCGCTTCAGAACCTCAATGTTACCTGCAATATGGTTTCCCGTTGAGTTAGTATGCTGCCGAGCTTGCAAAACTAACGATCTTGAAGTAGAGGATAGCTTACGCTGGACAATGCTCAGCCCGTGTCTGGTGTGGCCGCTGGCATCGGTGTAAGGCTTGATGGACGCATCACCCTCGACGTACACCAGCGTGCTAATGAGTCGGACTTATGTCAGCAACTGCCCTCTCCTCCACATCCTCCACAGAGACTTCTAGCATACCCCTTCTGCAGATTCAGTAAAAAGTCCTTGCGCGGACCATCGATGACGAAATCAGTCACGAGGAACCAGCTTGTCTGCCGGTTGTCCTTGCTCCCGCTGTTGCTAGCTACGGCGTATCTGATGTATTCTTTTGGATTCTCTTCGGTGCCGGCGGTCTGGGGCTCGGGCGTATCAGCCAAGTGGCCGACAATGGTGATACGGGCAAAGGAGCGAGGCGCGGTGGTGCTCAATGCACGAGCAGCTCCAGCCGGGCGGCGGTGGCGGCGGTGGCGTGGCGGAACAGAAAGGACGACATGGATGGATATGCTACAATAACCGAAAATCATTGAAAAGACAGAACTTTGAGAGCTAGAAGAAGAAAGCAACAGTTTCATTGACAGTTTGGTTGTTTTCCCCGCTTGTCCTCCCAAGCTTTCTCCAAATTCTGAGTTTGGTCATGTCAACGGCCAGCGATAAGATTAAACCCCCACTCTCAAGCTCTCTGAGCAATGATTGGATGGGGGGGGGGGTAGCTTTTCCTTCTTTAACGGTGAGCTCTTTGTCCAAACTTCAAGTCAGAAGCGCCACCGCCGTGCAACATTGGAAGAACTCAGGAAACATCTCACATCGCCACCCCGGAGCTATATAAACGCTTAGATACGATCGGTGTTCACCTAACGTCTTCCAATATGTTCGCTTAGGCTGCTCAAGTTGCCAAGGTCCAAGATCATGGAAGAAATACGAACCTATCTAGCCAATCGTAGAAACGGCTACAAATGCACGTCCAGGATGCCGACGGAATGGCGGATAGGCAGGGGCCAAAAGCCTCCCAGTGGCATGCCACAATGCCCCTTTGGGGAGTCCCAAGATACATGCTGCTACTTCATATCCTTCAAGGAGGATATCAAGCCCGGGGGAGGATATCAAGCCCGGGTTCAGACTGTTCAACAACTCTTACCCGGCGGAAACTTGGGTCCAGAAGCCCAGGATCACCCAGTGCCACCGCTGCCTTGGGTTTCACAACCCCTGGAATTGCACCAGAACTGAAAGATGCCTCAAGTGCGGCAAGCCCTCGGACAAACACCAGGACACCAGCAAACTGCCCCTCCCCGCCACAATGCGCCAACTGCAACGGACCACACAGGGCGGACTCCCTCAAGTGCCCAGCCAGGCCAGCCATTAAAGACGGGAGAAGGTCCATGCCACCAAGGACCAGCTCAAGGCGATTAGGGAACTGGGACAGCAGGAACACATCAAAACCAACTCGCCGAAGCGCCCCCCAACCAAAAATGTCACTCGCACAAACGAGCCCTCGGTGACGGCCGCTCCCCCGAAGGGGGCCCTCGCGTCCGCCTACCACTATCCAGCTCTGCCCCCCAGCCGCCAACCAGCCCTCCTGTCCAAACCGTCACAAATCGACGTCGATACGGACGAGGAGGACCCTCCGATAGAGAAGCTCCCCCGCCAAATCGGAAGTCCACGTGGCCGGATCGGACACAGGGGAAGACGAAGACATGTACGAAGCCCCCAACGGGGGAAGACGAACCCCTTGAGACGGACCTATGAGTGATAGGCCCCGTCGCAGCCGCCGAAGAAACACTGGCCTCAAAATCTTCCAAGCTAATGTCGGGAAGATCGGCTCCTACCAGGACGTCGCTCTCTCACTTGCATGGGAAGGTGGCTACGACATTGTGCTTATCCAGGAACACTACGCCGAATGGGAAAGGGCCTCGAACAGGAGACAAACCGAAAACCATCCTGGATTTCAAGCATATAACCCCCTAAACGACTGGAGGGACGCCGGACCATCAGTGCTCACTTTCGTTAGAATCTCACCCAACCTCCCCAGCAAACAGCTTTCCCCTCCAGGCTTGGAGAATGGTGCGTGCGCTGGGTGGAGGTTTGCGGCTACACAATCGTTAACATCTATCGGAGGCCTCAGAAGATATTACCACAGAGACCCTCAACAAATGGCGCGCCCCCTCCCCCCCCCCCAAAAAACCCCGCTCCATTATAGCAGGCGATTTCAATGCCACCCACTGGACCTGGCAACCGGGCAGGAAACCAGACACAGCGGGCAACAAAATAGCGGAATGAGCTGACGAACACGACCTCCTCCCTTCTCTTGTAGACTCTCCCACGAGGGGCTCAGGGAAGTGCATTGACCTCGTCTTCACAAACTGCTCTACATCGTCTAGAGTGGACCGCTCCCTGGACACAGGATCGGACCACTACAGAGTCATGACTACATTACCTGAACCCATCCGCTCCACGCCAGGGGCCGGAAAGAAACACCTTCCATTTGAACAAATATGAGAGCTTCGGACAACTGATGCGCTCTTTTGCATCGACCCTTCCCACGATCAACCCTGAGAAACCCTTGAAAGACAACCTAGACTGCTGCACCAAGGCCCTCCAAACTCCCTTTGGAGACGTGCTGGAAGCCACTGGCAAGACAAGATATCAGAACGGACACAGCGCTCCTCGGTGGACCAAGGAATGCAAGGCCGCCCACAAGGCCCTGGACGAAGCGCCAACGGCTCCCCAGAAAGGACGGCTGCCAAAAAAAAAAAACCCTGAAATATATCGTCCGAAAAAAGTTAAAGGGCCCACTGGGACAAGATCATGGCAGAAGCCAGCGCAGACAAGAACATCTGGTCCTTGGCCA
>NW_020171475.1:0-3379 GCF_001481775.2 Trichoderma gamsii
AACTCCCCCTGGCCACGAGTCACGGAAAGCGAAGCAGCCCTCGTGATTTTCTTGTAGATACTGCCGAGAAGTATCCGCTGGAAATCAGGACAGGCTGCCTTGCTACCCGTGTGCTTTTCGATGAGAATTCTGGCGCCAACACCACTCCGAGGGCAATTGGTGTAGAGTTTCTCGAAGGCGAGAGTCTGTATAAGGCCGATCCTCGGTCAACTTCATCCACCATCGGCACCAAGCATCGCGCCCTCGTTTCTCGGGAGGTCATCCTTGCGGCTGGGGCTTTCGGCACACCACAGATCCTGAAGTTGAGCGGTGTAGGTCCAAAAGGCGAGTTGGAGAGGTTTGGGATTCGTGTCGTCAAAGATATGCAGGGCGTTGGCACCAATCTCCAGGACCGCTACGAGATTCCCGTCGTAACTAAAATACAAGGTGATTTCCCAATCATAGAAAAGTGCACGTACGGGAAGCCTGGAGACCCGTGCCTTGAAGAGTGGAAACACCGCCGCGGTCCCTACCTATCAAATGGACTCACCGTTGGCATGGTGAAGAAGTCCAGTCTGGCCGATGCTGACCCTGATCTCTTCATCTTCGGTGGCCCTGCATTCTTCCGGGGTTACTTTCCTGGGTATTCAGAACTCGCCACTTCGGACAAGGGACACTTCACGTGGGCCGTACTCAAGGCTCACACGCATAACCTGGACGGAACTGTCATGCTCACCTCAGCCGACCCTCGAGACGTGCCAGATATTAATTTCAATTACTTCACTACGACTCCAGACGAGACTCAGGTAGCTGAGCGGGATCTGGGTGCCATTGCCGAAGGCCTCGACTTCGCACGACGCATAATGGACGATGTCCTACCGGTTGTCACTGGACCCCTTGAAGAAGCGTCGCCTGGCCGTCACTTGGCTTCTACAGAGCAGGTGAAAGAGTTCATTAGGAATGAGGCCTGGGGCCATCATGCTTCCTGCAGCTGCCCTATTGGAGGGGATGGAGACCCCAAAGCTGTTCTTGATTCTCGCTTCCGTGTCCAGACTCGCGAATATTTATCAGCACTTCATATCTCACACTCTCTCTTCGAAACGCAGGTATCTGTTATAAGGCCCTGGGGAAATCACTGCCAAGTAGGTCGTTACACGCCTCCGCCCAGTATAAACTCATCTTGTAACAATGGGCCTTCCCGTACAAGTATCACATGTAATACGATATATTCCCGAAGTTTTGCCATGCTTGCTTCTGTATCCCCAAATTTTAGTTCGTAATAAAGGGATTTGGTAGTCATGACAGATCTATCGGCGATTGCTGATAATGGAATGATGCCTGCTATTCTTAATGCAGTATTTCATAATCAACATGGCAGACTATTGGAACAAAGACCATGCTGAGGCGATACCGTCCGTCAGGGCCCTACGTCCAAGGGCAGTTGGCAGACATTCGATGCGGGTCCCGAGATACAGTAGCCTTTGGTATAGGTAGTAGAAGGAGTAAGTCAACCACCTATATCTCTCTATAAGGCACTGAGTTCTAGGAACTCCAGTCTGTCTGATGTAGACTCTACAAAGAGTAAGCCATTGATGCCTATGTGACGGCACTTAATAGCCACCCTTCTTTCGTATCGTTGCTAGAATTTCAAAGCTAGCTTCGTTTTGTGCGGGCTAGAGTCGAGTTATTTCAGATAAGTATCATCTCATTGGCAGCGAGCTTACTTGAGCCCAGTGCCAGATGTCACATGTGTGGCAGAGGCATGAGGAGGTGGCTCTGCGCCCTTATCGTGGATTCTAAGTTTAAGTGCTCGAAGTTTGATGAAATCCTACCAATCAACCTCCGAACAAGTAAACTTACGTAAAGTAGATATGAGAGCTACGACTTACGACAGCATACATGAGTTTATAAATAGCCTCAAGGTCCTTGCCACATTTTTTACGTTTCAAATGCTCTTATCTCTGGACTCCTCTCGATCGTGTATGAAGACATCAGAGTTCGAAGAATTACGTATATACAATCCAACTTTGACGCCTAAGTTTAAGGACTCGAGGATTGACGAACCCTGCCGATCAGTCGCCCCAAGAGGCACTTTCCCTGGAGTGGTTGCTTCAATTGAGAGATAGCGAGGGGCTCACAAGTCCCCTGCTCAAAAGGAATCCTGAGAAGAAAACAGAAGCCGAAGACCAAAGATCAGTGGTCCTTGTTGATGTAATGAAGGTTGATATGGGGTGACCAAGATGTTGCGAATTCAGTCGTTACGGGTTTCGACCACAAGCGCTTGCATCGTTTTCTTACTCGAATGAGTCGTGGAACAGAAATACAGAACTACTCCGTACACAGGAAGTGGCGACGAGGAAATGGAGGATATAGCATCAATAGTACCGGTCTCTGTTCCCACCTCAATTCAATTTCAATTCGATCCGCCACCAATCAGCTCCAGTCGAGATCATCATTGATCGGGTCCATTCCACTCAATCAAGGCATTCAGATGATTGGATTGAGTGGATTGGTCCTTGGACTCATCTGTCATACCTAACGAGATTCGGATGAAATCGCGATCCAGCAGCTTGAATTACAAATCTTGTGTAACGAACCGTTATACCGTTAAGCCATACAGGGCAAAAGATTAGGCCAATAATCACTATTGTAGCAGTTACTGTACTGTAACGGAACCAGCTGCTTATAAGGGATCTATCTGTTACGGGGGACCAGGTCGTAACATCTTGACAATATTGTTATAACGAGCAAATGTTGCTAACGTGAGGAATTTACTGGAAACACATGTTCCATACAAATACGGAGTAGTATTGAAGGAATTAGCGCCAGCTCCACCGACGTTCAGGCACAACCACCAGTCAATCGTTGCGATTTTGAGGCACTAAAACTCCACCAATTCCAGCCATTGGAGGCCAGTATGATATAGACAGTTAACTGTTATATCCAATAATTAAACCTTCCCAAACAGATCACCAACTTATGCAGTACAAAAGAACGCTGGTTTCCAAAAAGATACAACCAATCAGGCAACATCCCGCGTTTTGCACAGCGCGATTGGGTCGAGTTATAAATACAGCTAGGACAGCCTCGCGATGACGGAAGAACGGCGCAGAGCATATATAATTTACGCTTCATTGAGCCTGACGTAAGCCGCATCCCGAGGCCGGAGCTTCTGCTTCTCATTGATGTTGAACTCAATAGCGAGTGAGGTGATTTGCGCTTGCTATGCGCACTTAAAATCAGCGCGTGGCCAGATCGCTCAGGGAAGAGTAAAGAACTTACCGCGATCGAGTGTCCGAGCGCTTCTCTATTCTTCGGCTCCCAGCCGTCTGGAAAGCGCCCCTCGGCAAGCCAGATTCGCAGGTCTTTGACATTGCCGCCAAAGATCGAGTACATGAGC